>NC_057809.1:404957752-404973451 GCF_018294505.1 Triticum aestivum | reverse complement strand
GGGAGGGGCGCGGTAGTGAGGAGGAACTACCTCAGTGTAGGAGGAGCAGGAGTGTTAGCGGCGGCGGGCGACGAGAGCTTGTCGGGGAACAGCGGCGACGACGAACGACGGGGGGTGCGGGGGAGTGAGACTGGAGTGGGAGAGTGGGGGCGGCCGGTTGGGGGCGCGTATACACATTGAACTTAGTAGTAGCGTGGGAACGTATAACACGCTACTGCTAAAATCCATAGCAGTAGCGCACTCTGAAAATGCGCTACTGCTAAGGCTAAGCATGTAAAAAAAATCAAAAATACATTAGTCATCAATGATCTTTTTGTTTAGAATCTAAATTGTTAATAGGAATCTTCCCCGGTTTTTAAGAACCGGCGAAGATTCCTATTGCGGCCACAGATCGTACACATAGAGTTCAGTGAAGACCAAATGCTTGTGATGGTTTGAGAAATAACATATTTAAGGTGGTAAACACCCTGTTCGCTTAGCAGTATGGGACTAAACTTAGTGGATGAGACTTTAGCAGTAGCGATGGTTGTATAAAAGCGCTACTGCTAAGAACTTTACCAGTAGCGCTTCTTTTGGAAAGGCACTACTACACACATGGTTTGGGGGCGACACCCTGGCAATTGTAGCAGTAGCGCAATTTTTCTCTAGCACGCTACAGCTACATGTGTATTAGTAGAATGCTGATTTGAAGAGCGCTATTGCTAAGTAGTCGTAGCGTCTGTTTTAATGCCGCGCTGTTGGTATGATTCTGTGTATAAGGTTTTCCCTAGTAGTGGTAGGACAACCCCATAAATAAAACATACAATCATACCAACCAAGATCACGATTAACCCACATGACAAAACAGATCTACTCAAACATCATAGGATAACCATAGATCATTGGGAAATAATATATGGAGTTGAGCACCATGTTTAAGTTGAGATTATAGCGGGGAGAATGGGTGTTACACCGCTGCATAGAGGGGGGATTGAGTTGGTGTTGACGGTAGCAAGATTGTTGATGTAGATCGTCGTCCCGATCCATATGCCCCGGTGGCACTCCGGCGCCACCGGGAGAGAGGGGGAGAGAGCCCCCTCCTCCTTCTTCTTCCTTAGCCTCCCCCTAGATGGGAGGAGAGTTCCCCCTCTGGTCCATGGACTCCATGGCGGAGGAGGGGCGGGAGCCCCTCCGAGATTGGATCTCCCTCTATGTTCTCTTCTGTTTTGCGTTCCCCATATCTGGACGGAAACTGTTTCTTATATTCCCGGAGATCCCTAACTCCGATTACGCTGTGATTTTAACACGATTATTTTCCGGATATAAGCTTCCTTGCGCCCGAAGTAGAGCCCCAACCAACATACGAGGTGAGCACAACCCACCACGACACGCCTGGAGCCTGGGGCGCGTCCTGGTGTCTCTTGGGCACTGTGGGCCTCCGTTTGCGTTGATTCCAAGTTGCAAATATCACATATATTCCAAAATAACTCTCCCTTAATTTTTATCGCGTTTGGACTTCGTTTGATATGGATTTTCTGTGAAACAAAAAACATGCAACAAATAGGAACGGGCACTGGGGACTGGATCAATATGTTAGTCCAATAAATCATATGAAAATTTGCCAAAAGTATGTGAAAGTAGTATAACCTTGGTATGAGAGAATAAAAAATTATAGATATGATGGAGACGTATCAGGATCCCCAAGCTTAATTCCTTCTCGTCCTCGAGTAGGTAAATGATAAAAAAGACAATTTTTGATGTGGAATGCTACCTAGAATAAACTTGATCATATATCTAATCATGGCATGAATATTAAGACACGAGTGATTCAAAGCAATAGTCTATAAGTTGATAGAAAGACATCAATACTCAGGCATCCCGACAAACAATCATGTCTTTCAAAATACCAACACTAAAGAAAGCTATCCCTACAAAATCATATAGTCTTGTTATGCTCTGTCTTCTTAACACAAAGTATTTATCATTCACAAACCCGATGACAAGCCGAGCAATTGCTTCATACTTTTTAACACGCTTCAGCTTTTTCAACACTCACGCAATACATGAGCGCAAGCCATGGATATAGCACTACTGGTGGAATAGAGTATGATGATAGGGGTAAATATATACAAGACCAAAAAGTAAGAAAGTCTCACATCGACGTGGCTAACCAATGGCTATGGAGATGCCCATCAATTGATATCAACATGAGGAGTAGGGATTGCCATGCAACGAATGCACTAAGATCTATAAGTGTATGAAAGCTCAATATGAAAACTAAGTGGGTGTGCATCTAATCCTATAATGAAAAATTCTCACTAGTATATGAAAGTGACAACATAGGAGACTCTCCATATGAAAAACAAGTGTGGAACTAGCATGCCCCTTCTCTCTTTATTTATTTTTTTAATTTTAATTTTTTATTTTCTCTCTCTCAATGTCCGGATTCTCATCCCGACTTGTGGAGAAATCATAGTCTCCATCATCCTTTCCTCATTGGGGCAATGCTCTAAAAATGAATATTGATGATCATCACACTTCTATTTACTTATAACTCATTATTACAACTCGATACCTATAACAAAATATGACTCTATATGAATGCCTCTGGCAGTGTACCAGGATGTGCAATGATCTAGCATAACATGTATAAAAAATGATGAACGGTGGCTGAGCCACAACTACTATGTCAGCAATATGATCTTGCAAAGCAATATAACAATGAATGCTCAAGTCATCAAACGGAAGCGGTGGAAGTTGCATGGCAATATATCTCGGAATGACTATGGAAAGGCCATAATAGGTAGGTATGGTGGCTGTTTTGAGGAAGATATAATAATGCTTATGTGTGATAGAGCGTATCATATCACGGGGTTTGGATGCACCGGCGAAGTTTGCACCGACTCTCGATGTGAGAAAGGGCAATGCACAATACCGTAGAGGCTAGCAAATTGCGGAAAGATAGGAGTGCGTATAATCCATGGACTCACATTAGTCATAAGGAACTCATATACTTATTGCAAATGTTTATTAGCCCTCGAAGCAAAGTACTACTACGCATGCCCCTAGGGGGATAGAATGGTAGGAAAAGACCATCGCTCGTCCCCGACCGCCACTCATAAGGAAGACAATCAATAATAAATCATGCTCCAACTTCATAGCATAACGAGAGACTATACGTTCATGCTTTGGGAATCACAAACCTTAACACCAATATTCTTACTAACCACAAACCTTAACACCAATATTCCATCTCTATATCGCAAAACTATTGCAACGAATCAAACATATCATATTCAGTGATCCACAAGTTTTATGTAGGATTTCATGACTAACCATGCAAATGACCAATTCCCTTTGACTCTCTAAATAGATATAAGTGAAGCATGAGATTTAATTATTTCTACAAAATATCATGCTCTAATAAATATAAGTGAAGCAAAATAGCATTCTACAAACAACGGTTTTCTATGTGAAGAGAAATACGCAATCCAAACTTCAAATGATATAAGTGAAGCACATGAAGCATTCTATAAAGCCATACTCAAAAGATATAAGTGAAGTGCAATGAGTATTTTATAAATCAACCATGGACTATCTGCCAGCGGTGGTGGGGCAGTGGCGTGGGGATTGCCGGAGAAAAATCTCGGCACGGGGGGCCTAGAGGGGTGGCCGGGGCGGTGGCGGACCGGTGGTGGGGAGTGGTTTTGGGGCGAGCGAGGCGAGCGAGGCGGCGCATCGCCGTCTGCGGGCGGCGGGGGCGGCGGTTTGGCCGGTGGTGTTATTCGACTGATGCTACTACTCGACCAGCTGCCCCAACTCTCACACGCGCTGCTGCTACTACTTTTCTGCTACTAGTGCGTTCAGTTTCGATAGTAAAATTCAGTTTTGATCGCAAAATTCAGTTTTGACAGTTAAGTTCAGTTTCGACAGTTAAATTCAGTTTTGGTAGTTAAGTTCAGAGATGAGCGGCTGATGTATTTTACATCTAGCACTTTGTGGTTATGTATTTTATGTCACCTATTAGAGATACTATTACAATTCCACTCAGGTTAACATTGTCTCTCTTGTCCTGCTTCAACCTCGGCGTCGTACAGCTCACCAGAGCTGCTCCAACGACAAAACTCTCCATCACATCGGAGCAGTACCCCGGGCTCCATCTCCAGACGCCTAAGATCTTCTTCCCCTCCTCCGACATCCAAGTCAGCCGAAGCATCCTCACCGACCAACCTAATCACGCTGAGATCGACATGCACTACAAAAAAAATACACTTTTGTGATGATACGTGTTTGTCACAATAGGTCGCTTTTTTTGTCATGCATGTACATCCATGACAAATTTATAACAGAATCAAGATAGTCATACCTGTGCTGTCGTAGAAGTGTTCCATGACATTACCAAAATTATCATCACGGAAGTGTCCGCTTCCATGATGATAAATCGCGCGTCACAGAAGTGCTTTCATCAAGGGTGACCGACACGTGGCATCCATTGTAACGGAACGCTGTTAAGCTATCGGGTCGGGTTTTGGATCGGATAACCCATTAACAGCCCCGGCCAATGGGGATTTTCCACGTGTAAAATCATCATTGGCTAGAGGAAACACGTGTCGGCTCATCGTCGGGACAGATGTCATCCACTCACTGGACAGAAGGCGCGTATGATACGTCGACATGTGGCACGACCCAACAAGTTTAAATGGGCCGGCCCAACTAAAGGCCCACAAGATTTTGCGGACCATAATGAGTCGGCCCAGCTAATGGCCCACGAGATTTTGCGGACCATAATGGGCTGGCCCGGCTAAAGGCCCACAAGATTTTGCGGGCCATAATGGGCCGGCCCAGGTAAAGGCCCACAAGATTTTTGTGTGCCATAATGGGCCTGCCCAGGTAAAGGCCCACAAGATTCTTGCGGGTCATAATGGGCCGGCCCAGCTAAAGGCCCACGAGATTTCGCCGACATTAATGGGCTGGCCCAGTTGTAGGAGGACAAGATTTTGAGGACCCTAGTAGGCCAGCCCATTAACTGGCTGCATTGTTTTGGGCCAAATGCCGGCCCATATTTGATCCAGTCCATTAATGGTCTGCCACGCTCCGGGCCTAATAGTGGCCCATATGACATCCAGCCCGTTAAAAGCCTACCACGTTCTAGGCCAAATTACGGCCCAGATCAGGTCCGGCCCTTTAAGAGGCTTTGGGCTCAATTATGGCCCATATCAGATTCGGCCCGTCAACTGAACACTATGCTTTTGGGCCCACTTGCTAAAGGCCCACTTAGTAATTCAGCCTGATATTAGTTTTGGCCTGTTAAGGGCCCGTTTAACATTTCAGCCCTATATTAATTTCGGCCTGTTAAAAGCCCGTCATATAGTTGGGCCTAACTACGGCCCGGTTTGCATCCGGCCTGCTCGCAGCCGATATCTGATTGGGCCAAACAAGGACCCAGACAATTTTGTCCTGTTAAAAACCCGTGATTTGATTCGCACAATCATGGGTCGGGGTTCATTTTGGGCTGCTGCGTAACTAGTAGGAATTAAGAACAAACCTACTCTATACAATAAAGAAATTACGGCATAGTAACTAAGAATAAACCTACACTACACAATAAAGGATTTAAGGTATATTACATCCACTGGGCATCAAAGTTCGCCACCAGTGATCATAAAGCGCAACGAAGAAGCATATTACAAAAACTGGGCACCATTGTAGCGTAACAAAATAATACTGAACCGAGACCACTTCCAAGACATTTCAAGAAAGGTTAGCCTTGCGGGGGAACTGCTGCGCAAGCTGCTAAGCAATGAGACCGGCCTAGCAGGTCGGTCATAGCTTCTAGGTGTAGCTGTTTAGCGATGAGGTTCTCATTGGTGTTCTCCACAATCTTTCTTAGAGATAGGACTTCAAGTCAAAGTTGAGTTGTAGAATGCCTTTCTGCTAGAACTTGGGACTGAAGAAGTCAAACTGATTCAGACAACGAATTCTGTGAGCTTGTCTGACTATTAGTCTCAAGTAACTTGAACACTGCATCAAGACAAGACTTTGGGGTTGTCTCGCTATCTTCAAGATGTTTTGCCTTCTTTGCTGCAATATATGTTGGGTTTGTCTCACAGCCTTCAGCAGACTTGTGCATGCCATCAGGCATATCACCTTGAAACAAAGCAGAGAGATGACAGGTTTTGCACGTGTATAAACAAAGATGATAACTATTCTATCAATTCTATCCAATTTCAAATTAGAAAATAAAGAGTATGTTCAAAATATCAATAGCATAATTTGGCATTGTTCATAATGCGGGGAGCTTCACCACACTACTGGATTACCATGTCAACATAACAAGCATAGATGAAGGGCAAAGAAAATCATTGTATCTATTTTGGATAATGTGCATGGCATGTTGTTCATATCATCAGCCACATCGGTAAGATAAAACAGGAGACGACAAGGTCAAAACGTGGGCTGCTTCACCACACACTGGATTATAGATCCACAAAAACAAGCATACATATAGGGAGTATTAAGTAATGTGCATGGTATGAATAAGGAATTTGGTTTTACAAGTAAAACTTAGAACTTATGGTTCTTATGAACATGCATTTTGGTAGAAACAACAAACTAAACAGTAGTAAACGATAGGGAGTATGAGCAAATTAAACAGCAGTTGAGGATAAAGGCTTTAGAAGGACTGACTTACATTAACAGTTAACACCGGCTTTATAATGCCCTTCTCCATGGCAAGGGAAGGATAACTCAAGAATTTCAGCACAGAATCTTCTTCATAAGCATTGCCTGTACTCTACATTTTGTAGAGAGTAATTATAGATATGATAATACTGGAAGGGATAGAGGATAATGAAGATAAGATGCAGATTGATGCTACATAATCAACCACCAATCCCTGGAAGTACAACCTTACAGGACAAAATGTACTGACAAGAGCAATGGGCTACACTTCTGCATTGGCATTGTCTATGTATTCTACTTGTTGGTAATATTAAATATAGATCTGATCTTTTTTAGTAAATGGTGGGCGAGTGAGATAAGATGCAGAATGCTACAAAATGAACCAATCCCTCTTCCCATAATACAAGAGTGTTTTGAACACTTGTGTACTGTACAAAACGTTTTTTATATTATGGGACGGAGGGAGTAGCTGTTAATGTAAGTACAGTGATAGACCACGTTCAGTCCTTACAAGAGGGCTGCAGAGCTAAACCTCTTCAAAAGCATTGGGTTGATTCTAAATTTATGTAAGAGTCCATACGGATCTTATAATGTCCACCAAATGGATGATTACGAGGCTAACATGTGTAGTGATGCTACATAATCAAACAACTATGAAAGTAAGTATGGTCATACAGGGCAAGAGGTACTCACAAGAGCAATGCAGTGTGCAGTATAGTTGCGAGATTCTATGGTCTCTTGAGAACGAATGTTCTTCTGCTAACAATTTTCGTACAAGTGAGACATTAAGGCAAATGCAGAAATGTAGTTCAAATTGTGATGTGATATCATAGACAGTACCTTACGCTGCAGCCGAGACCAATTTGTAACAAGATTATTCCAGTCATCGTCGGATAAATGTAGCACCGGAGACTTTACAGAAATTTTGTTCAGAGGCTTGCCATCGAAGTGCGCTTGCCTCAGGTAGGAACGATACTTCATCAACGAGTGCTTGAAAAGCGCAACCAACCCTTACTCGTCATCACAATCCAGTTTGCGCCTCGCCTATTTAAAAGAATGAAATCTGGTGTCTTTTGTCAGCAGAAACATATGCAGTAATGACCATGAATAACATTAGTACATTACTTATGCGTAAGTTGTGGAGGAAGACTGGAAATTGTTTTGTGTCTGCGGTATAATCTTTCCATGAAGGAAAGATGTGCACAAAGTTCCTGACAACAACATAAGCTTCGTCTTCTAAACTGGGAAGAAATGGAATAGGGGTCCTATTTGCTGCAATTGGGGCTCTCTCTGGTTCGAAAAGGGATTTGGCAACTAGATTTGGTGTACTCTTTGTTGGAATGGGGGTTTTGCATCGTACAACTAGTGCTATGTCAACTAGCATAATCATACTGTTTGCTGCAGTTGGGGTCTGCTGAGTTGGGGCATCAGAAATGACCAGTGTAGTAGGGCTGGGGTATTTTGTGGGTCAGGTGATATTGCAACTACACCTAATGGGCTATTTGATTTATCAGGTGCCACTACCTTTTCCAAATACTTTGCTTGTGCCCCTCCACGATTAGCAATCGCCCTCTTCCTTTTGAACGTTTGATACACAAGAACAACATTTGAATGGATAAATATGGTATGATGACAGATGGAATATGTACTAAAAATGGATAGGCAGGGCGTATTCACATACACGATGTGTAAACTAAGCTAATGGCAGTTCAACAAAGTAGAAGCAATGCAAAGCATCAGTTGCAAGATATGTGCGAGCAATGTAACCTTGGAAAGTTAGAGCAAGTACCTTGATGGGTGAATAAGATAGGGCATCTTCCTATGACTCCTCCACTAGGGAGCTACATTGACTTAGGTCTCCCTCTAGCTCAGAATCACTGTTAGGATCATATTCTGAGCATGAATCTGTAGGTGGAGAGTGTTTGCATTGCATTGCATCCAGACTTGATTTCAGTCCCTTAATGCCAAGTTTGACAGCCATGTCATTGTTCTGCTTTATTCGTTTCATGCACGCAAGCTCATAATCATTATGATGTTGTTCAGAATTTGAGATTCATGAAAACATAAAAAGTAGTCAGATTATCTCTGGAATGCATTACGGTTTCAACTCGGAGAGTGTCTCCCTATAAACCCCTGCATATGCAAAGTTTACCTCCCCAACCGTGCTGACCAGACCACACACAGAGATACACACCCGAGTGGCGAACATGCATTATCGAAACTAATTTAGGAACATTTGGCTGACCAATTAGACAACTCTGTTTTAATAATATCAGATTCGTATTTGAACAATTAAGCTTGTTTAGCTTGATGGGTGGAGCAGTGTTATTATGACATGAAGCATGTATTCTGATGGTATAGTGATCATAAAAGGGGGAAACTCTAAGCATATATTTTTTAGCAAAAGAGCTTTTCCCCTCTGATTTCTATTAAAGAAACCACCACGGAACCAACATGTTCAATTAAACCCTAAGCATGATCAATTAAACCATATTATGGCTGTGCCATGGCAGATTTGAAGCTGCAAACCGGAGAAATGATATTTAGCATCCATTGTTTGCTTCGAACTAAGAACTAAATTCTAAGATCTGAAAAGAAAGTAGAGTAACCAAGTTAAGATCTATTTTCTAGTTGAGATCAAAAAGTTGAGGAGATATGAAGTACCACCTCTCTTGCGGCGCCGTGTAGGCATCGGGGGTGCGATGGCTGTCGGTGGCGTTGAAGCAGATCTTCGACGGTAGATGGGTGCATCGAGGGATAACTCTCGTTGCGGTGGAAGAGAAGGTCGTGTGAGCTGCCCCGGCAAAGAGGACGATGACGCCGATGAAGCGAGAGGACGCGATGCAAAGCTATTGGTCCGTTGTTGTGGATGAGAAACGTCCATCTCTAGCAGTGGACGATGCGGTCTTGGTAGGCACTCCGGCATGGTGGAGGACGGTGGCGATGGATGTGGTGGAGGACGGCGGCGATGGATAGGATGGCGGACGGAGGCTGGTGTGGGAATGGGGTGTTCTAGCGCGGACGGTGTATGAATGGGAAAATGAAGGGAGAGGTACGGGGAACCATGTTTTTGGGACGCGCCTGTTTGAAATATGGGAAAGTTACGAACTTATCCCCCGTTTCAAATTTGGACGTCTCGTCGGTTGGGGATAGGACGGTAATATCGCATCTCCCAAATATTTGCCGGTAACTATTTCAAGCGAGGAGAGGGTGTTTTGCCACCCACGGTTGGCGCCCATGGTGTATGAACGGGGCTGACAGGTAGGGCGGTTGTGTCACGTCTGATGGAAGTTACACATCTGCCCCTATTTAAAATATTAGCCTACATCGATTTCGGGCGAGGAGAGGGTGTTTTGCCGCCCACGGTTGGCGCCCACGGTGTATGAACGGGGCTGACAGGTAGGGTGGTTGTGTCACGTCTGATGGAAGTTACACATCTGCCCCTATTTAAAATATTAGCCTACATCTATTTCGGATGAGGAGAGGGTGTTTTGCCGCCCACCGTGTATGAATGGTGAATGGAGGGAGAAATAGAGGTCTTTCGGACGAGCTTGAATCAAATGAGTTTTGTTGCCCATGTTTGACGCCCATCGTGTCGGAATGGGCTCAGAGGCGGTCGTGTCATGTCTAATTGAAGTTACTAACCTACCCCTATTTAGAGCAGTGGAAATCGGGTCGATGGATTGTCCGTGTAATGGGTAGACAGTAATTTCCATCTCCCAAACACTTGGCTTCGGGCAGCCGATGTGGGAGTGCACATTTTGTTGTTTCTTTCGAATTTTGGGACAATAAGCATCCACGTTTACCATTTTGTATTCCTATATGAATCTTTATAAATCATTCTATGTGTTTTTATATATCTTCAAAAGAACGACAAAGATGTATTCCACTGTCATATATGAATATGGTTTACAAATGCCGATACTGAAATTCAGAAACTAGAATCCAGTTTAAGGTGAATTCGAATATTTGGAACACTTCATGTCCAACTCAAATGTCACACGCGGCATAATGTGTACTCCCATTTAGATATGTACACAAGCGATGTATCAAGAATCAAATACCGAGTCAATCAACCAAGAATGTACGGAACTAACAGACATATAAACACTTATAGAGTATATGGATCAACAATATCAACTAACATACATAAGCCAGACCGCTATACTTTTTTTGGCTACAACAGCATCCTTTTTTTAGCCAGCATCTTGGCCCTTTCCGATGCGTGCCACTTATGGTCCATCTATACTACTATTGCTGAATGCACATTCAGCCCGATTGGCATATTTGTAGGTCTGGCACAGCAATCCAAATGAAATGTCTCCGAGTCTTATCAATTAATACAGACTTTTGCTCAAATAAAATTACAAAAAAATTATTACATGATCTCTAAAACAAATGGTTTGAATGATTACGTGAACAGACAACACAAAGGTTACTCAACTATGGAAAGAACATTTCACCTATGATTTACCAAGTAGGAATTTAATTTCCTTTTTTCCTTTAGGACCTTAACAATCTGGTCAATCTCAGCTTGCTTCGTTTTGAAATCCACCAAATATTTAATGGTTGTCTTGAGTACTACTTGTGATTGTGCTGTTTGGTTCCTCAACATGTCAACTTCATCTCTAAGTGCAGAAGCAGAATCTCTTTCTACCACTAGTTTAGCTTCTAGAGCATCAGTAGTTGGCAATTCATAATGCACGATTGGGCCGGTGGCACTGCTGTGGGATGATGCAACGTCCATGGGGACCGCGCTCTTTGATCTTGGGCTAACCTGTTTTGCCATTAAAGTTCCGATTGGATTCAGAAAAGTTGAAGTTAGCAAAACACCTCAACTGGGAGTTATAACAGCAAACCAGTTAAACAAACAAGGAATTAAAGAGTGTCAATTGGATGCTGAAAAGTAGTTATTAACATCATTGTAACCCGCTGTTGCAGCAGCAAAGCAGTTAAACAAACAAGTAGATATTTAAGTTAAGGCAAACAGGTAATTCTTAACAGTAAGTATCAAACACATAGCTAGGCGCAGTCTACAATATAATTAACAGGTTGTGCCATTATGTAACCAGTAGCAAACTAAATTAAGCCAAGCAACGTAATTAAACAATTTTGCAATAAGTGGCTATCTAAAATTCCGAGAAGCAGGTAACTGAACTTACGCTAGTTCTTTGTACAGGCACACTGCAACTTCTTTTTCGCTTACAAGGTTGTACGAAGGAGTTCATGGCATCAATTGCTTGGATACGCAATCCCAATACTTCTTTCTTCCCACACTCCATGGGTAAGTCCGATGGTTAATCTGGTAAGATGGTGCGTCCTTGATATGGTATATGAGGACGTGTAGTCAGACTAGTTGTAGCCAAACACATCACACTGGCTTTTACTGTATATTTCATGCGATTACTTTTGGCATATCGAGATCTAAGCAATCTACAATAGGATGAAAAGACTGGCATCCTTCACATTATTGGCGAACTCAGTTCATAGAAACAAGCAATTCAACCATTCTGTTGGTAAATCAAAAGCGCCACTGGAATATTTTTCACTATCCAATCATACACGCAAAAAGGGGCGACGCCACCAAAGGGGCTAGTATGGGCGGCCGCCTCAGGTGGCTGGTAAGTGTGCACCTAGTTTGAGTCATCCAAGTTGGCCCATGCTAGTTTTGTTCATCCCAACGCATGAGCAGGCAATGTAAAAAATGAAGAAAAATGTTTCAATTTGGATGGGCCAATAACATAAGTGCAAGGCAGGCCCTATAGCAGGCTCGCGGCCCAAACGAGCGCCTCCCATATCGATCGACACCAGGAAAAATCCCAATTCATTCACTCCAGCCTCTAGTCTGGTTCGCTCCTAACCTAGCCGCCGCTGGACAGACCGACACAACACTTCTTCGCGCCCTCGTTGGAGGGCGGTCGCCGGGCTTCAAGAGAACGGAAGGACAAGAAGATGAAGATCCAACCCTGGGTGTAGCATGCGTGGGAGGCAGCAGCGGCAGCACGGGCATGGCATCGAGCTTGCGCAAACGGACACTCGCATCTTGCAATAGTAGCATGTGCAACAAGCAGGTACATCACATCCCTGATTATATCTAATTCAACTCTTCAATTTCTGGCCAATAGTTAAACCTGACGGTGTTGTAAAACTGCTTGTATGTAGGGAATCTATGAGAAAATGAAACCAATTTCTACTTATTTTACAACTCCCCCAATCAATACTAAACTGACTGAATCTGATGTATCTAATCAAGTTTTCGGTGCAAACATACAAGCTCATGTTGTTCTTTATCCTGAAGTGTCTAATGAACAGACTGCTAAGGAAGGATTTGATGCAAACATTTTACATGCTCCTGGTGATGAACATATAGTGTCTAATGAGGGATCTAATGCAAGCATTATGCAAGCTCATTGAAGGATTTATTGTCTAATGATGATCTACTATGTTGAGAGGGACAAAGATTTGCAGGCATTGATGACAAGCAAATTATAGTGCATTTTCATAGCTTGAGGAAACATCGAGGCCATCTACCAGAAAGTCCCCATATCATGACAACATAGCATAAATACTTTTCTAATCTGTTGTTTGAAACTATTGGCATACTTGTGTAGGATAGATATATTGATATGCAGTTTGCGCACTGGTTATACGTGCAATTACACTTCGATATTTTCAGCCAGAGAATGAATAATTCAAGCAGGTACAGACCATGTTTGTAGTCCTTGTACACCATGTTGCATTTTGTGTTTTTTTGGTGCTTGCATCATTTAGTGTTCATAATCTGAACTACTTTTGATCATTAGCTGGTTTTTAAAGTGCATGTAGCTTCACATTTCTCAAGTTATGTTGATTTCCGGAGTGCAAGTGCCTTCGTATTTTTTAAGTTAAATGTTCGCCCCTGGTAACTTGAGTTTGTGGATCAGCCACTGCACACAAATCATACACGAATGCCAGTATGAATTAAATGAAATGCAGGGACTTACACTAGCTTGTTGTACAGGCTCACTGCAGCTCTGCTTGCGCTTGGGATGCTCCATGTACAAGTCCATGTTACCACTTGCTTGGATGTGTAGGCCTTGTGCTCCTTGCATCCCCCTCTGCATTTTTGACACGGCGAATGGTTGATCAAATAAGAGGAATCGACCTTGATGTTTACCGGAGGACAGATACTTACAAGGTTATACGGGTGTGCAGGATGTGTACCAGATCCCGTAGCGCCGTCATGCTTCGCTAAAATATGGATTTTCTTGTTTCAGATGATATCTCCGGAAGAAATAAGAGTTAAGGTCAGAGTTGCATAGGTGTGTAAGCTAAGAGAGGTGTGAAAGGATATCCAAACATCGTTGGAACAGTGCACAAGGGAGTGATGTGTGGATACCTAGTTCGGGTCGGCGTTTGGGCATGCTCGCCTAGCTAGAGTGTGGGTCACATCAGAGCCGTTGAGGGTGATGCGTTGGTGTTGGCTGGCCGCGCATGGATGCAGATCTTGAGTGGCAGCGGAGCGCTACAATGCGGTGGACGAGACCGTTGGTGAAGCCCCAACGGCCTCGGGGGGCGGAGGTGCGACGATGTGCTCAGTGAAGTAGCCCCGGTGAGCTGGGAGACGGCGTCGATGAAGCGCACCTGATGCGGTGGAACTCGGTGTCTGTGAGGCACGTCGGTTGCTGCGGCCGACGTTGTCGGTGGACCACCTGGTGCAGTGGACGAGGGCGTAGATGAAGTAGCTCCGGTGCGGTGGTGAAGCGTGAGCGTCGTCTTCGTCATCGTCGTCCGACACAGAGGTGGGGAATGGTGGGGAAAGAGACGAGACGAGGGGCGATTTGAGGGTTGGCGGCGAATTAGGGATTTGAGCAATCTGGGCGCGGAAGGGGACGGTGAAGAAGAGAGATTTTGCAGGGCTGGAATTGGGGCCGCCAGATATTTCAATCCGAAACATGGAAGAGCCAACTTATATTGTCGTCGTCCTTTTTTTTGGCGGGGGAGGGGGTGGCTGGGTGGTTGGGTGCTACACGTCCGTCCGCCACACGCGACCACCCCGACAGGACTATGCTTTGGTGCCTTAAGGCACCTGCCTTTGTGTCCATCACATAGGGGCCCAACAGGTGGCTGGCCCACATGTCAGTGACCCAAAGGCAGTTGCCTTTAAGGCACCGAAGCAGCGTCCACCCCGACACGACCCTGGTTGCCTGGTGCACCTACATTTGAGAATGCAAATGAATCTTCTTTCATTTGCAAATGAATCTGTATGTATTACCATGCCCGTGTTTTCCTTGCAATAATTAGTCATTCGAAACGAGATACTCCATCCGTTCACTTTTGTAAGTCGTTTCAGACAACTTAAAATGAACTGTTTTTCACATTGTCTGAAATGTCTTCAAGGTCTTATAAAAGTGAACAGAGGGAGTACTATAAATTAATTAATGAGGAATTATTTGAAAAAAAATCGAAATGGTACCCATGCTAACGTGGATTAGAGTGTGTGTCACATAATTAGTTATTTGAATTAGAGTGTGTGTCACATAGTTAGTTATTTGAATTAGAGTGTGTGTCACGTAGCGATTTCCAATTCTAACGTGGATTTCGCATTTCACTGTATCCACGCTACTTTTTTAATACAAATTCATATGTATATGATGAACACCATGGTAGTGAGAAAACTTTTGGATGGATTCAAACATATGACCTACAAAATAGCACAACAAACTGAGTCAATGTCAACTTTTCAAAACTTAGTATGGCACGAATTCGAAATAATTACCCGTATGCCTGGTCCTCGGTTCAAATCTTACAATGTACACCGAATTGAAACATCGATATTAAGTTTCGTACTATGTACATTCAAATGTTGTTTTTAGCCCCCCCCCCCGCACAAACGCTACATACTTCCTATATCGGTCAATCTTCCTCTCCTAACCACCTTAGGAAGCTATCGGTTTCCAACACACGTTCATTCTTTCTCTCCATGTTTCGATCTCTAAGTCTCTCAACCACACAACCCCCTTTTCCACTCTGTTACCAAATGTATTTACCTCACACACC
>NC_057809.1:404675760-404703643 GCF_018294505.1 Triticum aestivum | reverse complement strand
TTTTCAAGCGATTTCATCCCCTCTATCCAGTGGCACACTTGGTTTTCCAAGTTGATGCCAGGTTCATGCATTTCCTGTCATATCTTGCATTTTGCATCCCGCATCGCATCCCGCATAGCATATCGTCATTTCATCATATTGCTTGGTCTTGCCCGTGGTTGATTGTATCCTTGTTGCTTGTTTGTCTTGTTGGGTAGAGCCGGGAGACGAGTTCGCTACCGAGGAGCCCGTTGAGTTTGCTTGTGAGGATCCAGTCAACTCTGACAACTGTGCAGGCAAGATGATCATACCCTCGAAATCACTACTATCTTTGCTATGCTAGTTTGCTCGCTCTTTTGCTTTGCCACTACTACGATGCCTACCTTTTGCTTGTCAGCCTCCCAATTGCCATGTTGAACCTCTAACCCACCATTGTCCTAGCAAACCATTGATTGGCTATGTTACCGCCTTGCTCAGCCCTTCTTATAGCGTTGTTAGTTGCAGGTGAAGATTGGAGCCGTTCCTTGTTGGAACATTTATATTCTTGTTGGGATATCATTATATTGCTATGTTATCTTAATGCATCTATATACTTGGTAAAGGGTGGAAGGCTCGGCCTCTCGCCTAGTGTTTTGTTCCACTCTTGCCGCCCTAGTTTCCGTCATACTGGTGTTATGTTCCCGGATTGTTGCGTCCCTTACGCGGTTGGGTTATAATGGGAACCCCTTGATAGTTCGCCTTGATTAAAGCTTTTCCAGCAATGCCCAACATTGGTTTTACCATTTGCCACCTAGCCCCTTTTCCCTTGGGTTTCCGGAGCCCGAGGGTCATCTTATTTTAGCCCCCACGGGCCAGTGCTCCTCTGAGTGTTGGTCCGAACTAGAGTCCTGTGCAGCGCCCCCTCGGGGAAACTCGAGGTTTGGTTTTAGTTGTACGGAGCGCTCATCTGAGTGTGCCCTGAGAAAGAGATATGTGCAGCTCCTATCGGGATTTGTCGGCACATTCGGGCGGTGTTGCTGGACTTGTTTTAACCTGTCGAATCATCTTGTTGTACCGAGATACCGAGTCTGATCGGTGTGTCTTGGGTGGAGGTCTATTCCTTCGTTGACCGTGAGAGCTTGTTATGGGCTAAGTTGGGACTCCCCTGCAGGGATTGATCTTTCGAAAGCCGTGCCCGCGGTTATGGGCAGATGGGAATTTGTTAATGTCCGGTTGTAGATGACTTGAACTAAACTTAATTAAAATGAATCAACCGTGTGTGTTACCGTGAGGGCCCCTTCTCGGCGGAGTCCGGGAAGTGGACACGGTGTTGGAGTTATGCTTGCGCAGGATGTTCCTTTAGCTTCTCGCTCGTGCTTCGCCTTCTCTTCTCGCTCTCTTTTGCGTATAAGTTAGCCACCACATATGCTAGTCGCTTGCTGCAGCTCCACATATATTTGCCTTATCCATTCCCATGAGCTTAAATAGTTTTGATCGCGTGGGTGTGAGATTGCTGAGTCCCTGTGGCTCACAGATGCTACAACTCCAGATGCAGGTCCAGGTGATTCTGCTCCAGTTGACGATTACGAGCTCAGGTGGGAGTTCGACGAGGACTCTCAGCGATACTATGTGTCTTTTCCGGATGATCAGTAGTGGTGCCTAGTTGGGGTTTTCGATTCAGGACCTTGTCGCATGTTGGGGGTCTTTTCTATTTTGGCGCCGTAGTCGGGCCATGAGTGTTTGTTTGATGGATGTTATTTATGTACTCTGATGTGACGTGGCGAGTGTAAGCCAACTATGTTATCTCCCCCTTTTTATTATATATTACATGGGATGTTGTAATGATTGCCTGACTTGCGACATTGCTTTCAATGCGGTTATGCCTCTAAGTCGTGCCTCGACACGTGGGAGCTATAGCCGCATCGAGCGCGTTATAGACAAGAAACTCTCACCACCCAATTCAAAAAAGAAAAAAGAAAACCCTCACCATCCCCACGTCACAAAAACTCTCACCCCACCAGCCACCCCCTCCGGTCCTCATTCACACCTGCACAAGCTCCTCCGCGCCTATGCTATGGCACCACCTATCGCGGCGGTAAAAACTTAGCTCGCCGCCTGCCGCCACCGCCGCCAGGCTGCCGGCAAAGCACGCCGCATTTTTTCACTTCCGCTTGCCGCCGCCTATCGCCATCGATTTTTCTCGATGCTGCTCGCGGTCGACCCAGGTCCGCTCGGTTGGGAAATCTGCCATACTGAGGGTTCTTTCTCATGGACGACAAGGTAACTAATTTAATGAGATATTATCTCATCTCTTATCCCAGTTCATCTGCCTCCTTTAATCACCCGGCGGAAATTGTCGTGAATTCATTTTTATTCGAGCTGATTTGAGGGTTTTCTTTCATTCATAGAATGTACAGTGTGCCAACACATCAGAACTTTGTAACCTCCACCAGAGATTCCATATCACCGCACCAGATCACCTAAGGACGCGCGTGCTATGTTCAATCTCACCCTCAATCAGTTGGCATGGCCCACTTTCCAGAACATATTCTAAATATTGCTACATTTGGATAAAAGGTGCCACATGCACCATATACGTCAAAGGGGATTTCCCCCTCTTCTTTCTACATTAGGAAAATTAATGATGTATTGTTCTTTTGATTACTCTCATATTTCCATGACATCATGTTTACCCTATCGATTTAATTATAGATTTTTGTCCTTCGATTTGAACTATTGTACAGTTCTTTCAATTTGGGCCCATATTTGCATGTTACCATATTTTCTTTAACTATCCTACCATTTTCTGCAGTTCATCGCTTGCTATGCAACAGATTATGTAGTGCACGGTCTTTCCCTTTACATAGATCAAGATTGCACGGATGTCATAGTGCACACAAACCATGGATTTACAACCGTTGCTACTGTAAGACTTGATGAACGTGGTGACTCCTGGCACTGGCTTTTGTAAAGAAATTTCTAAGTTTTATGTATTGAAAGCTGGCTCTAAAATTGCACTGCACATAAAAGGTCCTGGTCATGAGATATATGCTAACTTCCCCGACAAAATCATCCGTCCATACTTTGTTCGAAGTAAGATTTCTTTTCAACTATCTGCATGTTGACTTACCCAGCAATGTCAAATGAATTGTGTAGTATTTAAGCAACCAAATATTATTCCCTTTTCTTACTATATTACTACCTAATAACTTCTAGTTACCAATACACTTTTCTATTGCCCTTTTTTAACTAAATATTCCCTATACTCCCATTTCTATCAGAAAGCGCCGCTGACAAGGAGACTCTAAAGGTGGAGAACGGGGCTGCCAACAAGCGGAGGCGGGGCAAGCTAGAACCGCAAGTGACTCCAACAGGCCTAGACTTCATCAGCAGCCTCCCCGATGATATGTTGACAGTCATCATCTCCCTCCTCCCAATCAAATATGGGGTGCGGACAACCGTCCTTTCCCGGCGGTGGCGCCCCCTATGGAACTCCAGCCCTCTCGACCTCATTGACACCCACGAGCTCTGCCATGGCTATCGCAAAAGCTTGGATGCATTCTCCAAGATCCTCGGCAGTCACCTTGGCCCAACCAGAGGCCTTAGAATGGGAATGTTCCGTTGCAATAGCAAGGACCGAGCCAAGCTTGATGACTGGTTCCGGTCCCCCGCCCTAGATTGGCTCGAGGAGCTCACTTTTGATGATGGGAATATGCGGTCGCTGCCAACATCTGCACTCCGCCTCGCGCCCATGCTATGCATCGCCAAGTTCAGGAACTGCGATCAACCCTTAATGACGCGCCCGCTCTTATTCTACTATGACTAAAGCACCTCGAGCTCGTCGCCATCTGCCTCTCAAACGGTGACATGGAGCGCCTACTCCGTGGCTGTACTACACTCGAGTACCTTCATCTTCAGGCGATCAATGGGTTGAGTACCTTCCACATCACCTCCATGACACTCCGGACTATTTATGTGTGTTGCTGGTGCAGCAGGAAGACATCACAAGATGTGTACCATGTTATGGTCATTGAGGACACACCCGCACTTGCGAGATTACTTGTATTTGATCAAGAAGGTCCAACAAGAATCAATGTCATTTCTGCACCGAAATTGACAGCGGTGGGCTACTCGTCTGACAAATACTCCAAACTTGTTATTGGATCCACACCCGTTCAGGTACAATAACCGCCTTCTACCTGTCCTTCTACAAATTAACATTATTTCTAATTTTGAAGATGTTTATTCCTCTGTCATTCAGAAAATGATTCCGACAAGCTTGGCCCCAAAACTGTGCACAATGAAAGTCTTGGCACTAGAATCTATTGGCCCCAACCTAGAGCAAGTTATCAGTTTCCTGATATGCTTTCCGTGCCTAGAGAAGCTATATATAGAGGTGATGTTCCTTTCGTGTTAAATGTTAACCATAAGGCAGTTCAATTTGTGACACCTTTTTCCAAGTTTACAATGACAATGTACTACGATTTCTGAAGGATTCTTTTGGAGGATTTCAGTACATACATGTTCCACCCCCCCCATATTGGTTGCTTGATCCATATGGTTACAATCACTAAGCATTTCTCCTTTGAATTCATCTGTACTAGTTTTGTTAGGGAACTTTTCATCCACTCCAACCTGTTGTGAAGAAGGCTACATTTTTCTAGAATGTAATCAAATGCCCATGCTAATCATGTTAGATCGAAGATGGCATGTTACTGCATTTTACAAATCCTGCAAACCAAATAGGCATGTAGTAATGTTCAAAACTGCATGTAGGCACTAACACGTTTTCTTCTTTTGTAGATATGATTAGGCCCAGTGGTGGATAATGTGATACAATATAACAATCACGTCGAATGCCTAGATCTGCATCTCTCAGAAATTACTTTGAACTCCTACCGAGGGACCTTACCGGAGATTATATTCACCAGCTGTCGGTGTCAAAGCCAGTAGTTCTCAGGTAGGGAGCCCCGAACTATGTGTATAAGGATCGAAGGTAACAGAAGACAGGGACACGGTGTTTACCCAGGTTCGGGCCCTCTTGATGGAGGTAATACCCTACGTCCTGCTTGATTGACTTTGATGAGTATAGGGGTTACAAGAGTTGATCTACCACGAGATCATAATGGCTAAACCATAGATGTCTAGCCTGTATGATTATGATTGCCTCTAACAACTAAACCCTCCGGTTTATATAGACATCGGAGGGGCTAGGGTTGTACAAAGTCGGTTTACAAAGAATGGAATCTTCATATCTGCACGCCTAAGCTTGCCTCCTACGCCAAGGATATTCCATCCGGACACGGGGGAAAGTCTTCCATCTTGTATCTTCATGGCCCATTAGTACGGCCCACGTCACATAGATCGGACGCCCGAGGACCCCGTAATCCAGGACTCCCTCAGTAGCCCCCGAACCAGTGTTCAACGTTGATGTGTCCGGCACGCAAATTGTCTTTGGCATTGCAAGGCGGATTCCACCTCCACATATTTCAAAGCATATGAACCAAAGGACTGTATTCGGATTTATATCTTCGGTCTTGGTGAGCTCATCGAACAGCTCAGCTTTACATTAAATGTTATATCCTGCAGCTTTTGCTCCATCGCTGCTCTGGCTTCCACGTGTCAGACGAATATGAAGGGTCCAAGCGTTTTTACACATAACACCAGGGCCATGTAGGGAAGGCGCCTATTTAAGGAGATTGAATCTCAAATGCCATTCCACATCAAGCGGAAAATTCTTAGAGCTTCCCACAAGAAACCATGCAAGGATTTTATAGTGTGGTACTCCAAATAAGGCATCCGAAGAGTGGCCCTCAGAGTGGATTTATATTAAAGATGTCGTTCTCTCTGACCCAGTCCGACGAGGCCTACCTGCATTTTCCAATGCTTCATTAAAGAAGCGCCACAGCTGGTGCCCCCGAAGCCTCGCAGAGGAAGACAGTGCGGAGGTTCAGAAGCTAATGGACAAGATAAAAACACTCACCCAATCCGGACTGTCCATTATTGAGGTAAGGGCAATTTCAATAACGCGGGGCGCTCAATCACTCCAATCCAGAGGACTCCCCATGTGGCATTACAACGGAGAAGACGACGCATCACGATGCGGACGCGAGGGTCTGGACAACTTGCCGCCTTGGCCGTCATGCTGGCTGACCTTTTTAAGGGGGAGAAAGAGGAATTCACTCGCCTTAAGTGCCGAGATGGCTTTTGCATGTACAACCCTCCCAGCTGGGTAAGCCTTGCTTAGTAACTTTACTTAATACTCCACCTGAGTCGCACCCAGCTGAACTTAACCCCACCATTTTTAACAAGAATGGAGGAAAGTTGTTGCGGAGATCTATAGCCCCGCACCATAGATGGAGGACCATGATTGGGACCTGGATCCCAAATTCGAAGAGGATCCGGATATATCCATAGAGCTTAAGCAGGGTTTTTTTATCAAGCGAGTTACAATGGCACGGAAGTGGCCATTATAGCCGACTACCCCGGCCTTCTCCTTTCTTCTCACATAAGTACCCTGAAGATGTCTCCTCAAAAAGAATTTTCTTATTGTGCTTCACCTACTGCACTGCCTTGTATTTTAAAGGGGCAGCGCCCGTCTCGCCACTCCGCACCAGAGGCATCCCTTAAAAGGGGGCAGCCCACGCAAGGTGGGTATTCAAAGAGAAAGGTGGATGGCGACACTCCCTAGCCTTCTTCGAAGAGGTATGGTTTCTAATATGCCCCATGGTAATCATACCGAAATGTGGCATTCCTTACTGCACCATATTTCAGGAAGAGCATTCGCCGAACTGTATCCGGAGACGTCGCTGGGCATATGTCCAATAATCCGACCCCGGACCCTACCTCCAGGGCTAGAGCTAATGCGGGAGCAATGGCGAATTGTCCTCTCTCTGAAGATTCGGATAATGTATCCGTCACCAACTCCGAAGTGGAGAGTGCCATGAACCATCGGTGCCGGAGGGCCGCTATATGCGACCCCAACTTTACTGAAGAAGCATTCAATTCCTTCAGCTCGGCGGATGCATACATCCGAGCTGCTCGGGACGTGCTTGCTGGAGCCACTTACCAGCTTTCAAAGGACATGCAGGTAAGATCGTACTGCGTAGATTTAATAATCATGTACCAGTAGCCCCCGAGACTTGAAAACTATTGAAGCAAATGATTTGAAGGATCGTTGTATAAGCAGGTACTCACGGAGAAGAACAACATGCTGTCTCAGGAGCTGGAAAATTGTCGGACCCAGTTAACTACTGTTACCGCCGAACTAGAGAAGTCCAAGGAGGCACCGACTGGTAATGTCCCCTTCTGCCCAGAAAATATGATCAAGTGCCAGTAATGTTTTTTCAAATAAACACTATTGTATTTATGATGGCAGGATCACCGGGTCAGCTGGAAGAGAAACCGAAGGCCGCGCAAGTGGCTAAACAACATGCCGAAAGGCAAGAGGCCGCTGGTCAGCGTGTACTGACATGGACCAGGAATGAAAAGAATAAGCTGCAGGACGCCAACACCCAGCTAGGCAAAGAGCTGAAAGACGTGCGGGCTCAACTGGCGGACGCCTTGAAGGAGAACCGAAAGCTGAGAGATGGCATATTCAGTATGCTTTTTAACCTACTTCCTCACAGCTCGCTAATGCGAATCCTAACAAGTTTATTGTTGTAGGTGTGCTGACTGGGCGACCCGAACAAGAGGTGTCCGGATTTTAGGGCGACCTACTACAAGAGCTATCGAAGGTGCAAGAACGAGCCCGAAAAGCAATGAGAAACATCGCGAAGGCTTTACGGCCACCTGATTCTCCTCCAGGAAGTATGAAGGAACTCATTAATTTGTTCAAGGGAGCTCGGCGCCGTTTTGGGATATGGAAGATATCAGCCTGCCGAGAAGGTGCGCGAGAAGCCTGGGCCATGGTGAAAACATGGTACACCTGACTTGATCCGAATCATATGGCGCGAGTCAGACCTCGAGGATCCGATGGACAGGAAATTCCGGTCAGCCTGGTGTACGACCAAGTGAAGATAGCCGCCAAGTTTTCTCAGCAGGATTGTAAGCTACACAACCTGTTAGAGAGTCTGGAGGAAGAAGAAGTTTCTGAGTCCCAGTAGCAATGTACTTTATTGACAAACTTGTCTCCAACCGAATTTGTAAAACGATTGTCATGGCAGACTTTCTGCTTCGATCTCCGAAAACTTTGGTTTGGAGTGTTTCCGAATACTATACCACAAGTAAACACCAAAGTATGTTCGGAATCCAGGTAGTCCGGTCATAGTTTCTTGAACAGACAAGTTGTACTCGGGGAGTTATGTTATATTATAGTTGATTGTAAGAAACATCTTCCAGAGAGAATAGTTCCATTAAGGGTTCCTTTCCTGGGCCAGCATGCAGTTTTTGTGCGTACCGAAGCTGTGATGCTAAAAAATCATAGTACGTGTTATAATTTGGGGTTTTGTATTGCAACGAGGGCAGTTTGTCTTTTGCTCACCGACCAATCATTCCCTTAAGAACGCTAGCTTTCGGCTTCACCCGTCTGAGGTACATGTCCGGATAACCCGGCTGTAAGAATCGCAGAGGTGCTCCCTTTATGCCCTAGCCGAACAAGTGGGAACGTAGGGCATAAGCACAGGAGCCAGGCAACCCAGCTTGGCAAAAACTTAAGTCATAAAGGTGCATATAATGGCGATGAAAAGACATATGTGAGTAAACGACACATATATAGGGTGAGCTTGATGCTCGAAAATAGTAATAATAATAATAAGCTTGTTGTGAAAAGAAGCCCCCATGTATTGTGGGGTATGTATATTTAAGGATGTATACCCCTCAAGTGTGTGGTTTATCCGAACACGAGCCTAAAAGTCGTATAAAATGAAAAGAAGAAAGAGAAAAGAACAGAAAAAGGTGGGGAATAGTGGGTTCGGAATTAGGCGTAGAATCTTTGGAGTCTGGCAGCGTTCCATGGGTTCGGCTCCAAGCGATTGTCCGATGCATTACGAAGGTGATAGGCTCCTCCAGTGAGACCTTCATCTATAATGAAGGGACCCTCACATTTGGGCTTGAGCTTGTCCTTTTTATTCTCTGGTAGGCATAGAACGAGTTCACTGACATTGTAAGTCTTGGCCCACACTTCTCTGCTTTGGTATCTTCGAGCCTGTTGTTGGTAGAATGTTGAGCGAGATTTTGTGTCATCACGCTCCTCCTCCAGACCATCTAAGTCATCCTGTCGATCGAGCTCGGCTTCTTTCTCCTCGTACATGCGGACTCGAGGTGTGTCATGGATAATGTCGCAGGGCAAGACGGCCTCTGCGTCGTACACCATAAAGAACGATGTGTATCCGGTCGTGTGATTGGGCGTGGTCTGTAGCCCCCAGAGTACAGAGTTAAGCTCCTCAACCAAGTGTTTATTTGACTCCTGTAAGGATCACACTATTCTGGGTTTAATGCCGCTCATTATCTAGCCATTAGCCCATTCGACTTGACCGTTGGTTTGAGGGTGATAGACGGAGGCGTAATCGAGCTTGATGCCCAGATTAGCGCAGCAGGTTTTTACTTCATCGGTTGTGAAGTTAGAGCCGTTATCGGTGATGATGCTGTGTGGGACACCATAACGGTGTATGCCACCGGATATGAAATCTATCACTGGTCCGGCTTCGGCCGTTTTAACCGGCTTGGCATCTATCCATTTAGTGAATTTATCCACCATGACCAACATATATTTTTTCTTGTGGCTTCCCCCTTTAAGGGGTCTGACCATGTTAAGCCCCTAGACCGTAAAGGGCCAAGTAATGGGGATTGTGTGTATAGAGGTAGGAGGCATATGGCTTTGGTTGGTGAAAAGCTGGCATCCTACACAATGCTGGACGAGGTCTTGCACATCTGCTCGGTCCGTAGGCCAGAAAAATCCCGTTCGGAAGGCCTTACTTACAAGGGCCCGAGCTGCGGCATGATGGCCGCCAAGACCAGCATGAATTTCGGCCAAGAGATGCCGCCCCTCTTCTTCGGAGATACACCTTTGAAGGACTCCGGTAGTACTTTTCTTGTAGAGCTCTCCTTCATGAACCTTGTAGGCTTTCAAGCATCAGACGATGCATCGAGCCTCATTCTAGTCCTCGGGGAGCTCTCTCCTATTGAGGTAGGCCAGGAAGGGTTCGGTCCATGGAGCGATTATTGACATGATTGAATGTGCCGATGGTGTTGGTTCGGTGGCTGAGTCCCTGGCGATATCGGGATTATTTTCGGCATCTGGGGGTTTCATCGGAGACGGACTAGCGTTGCTACTCTCGTCCTGCCATACCACGGATGGCTTGAAGAGCCTTTCTACGAATGTGTTAGGTGGGACGGGGTCACACTTAGCCCCCATACGAGCGAGGATGTCTACTGCCTGATTGCTCTCTCGGGCCACATGATGGAACTCAAGCCCCTCAAACCGTGCTGATATTTTGAGTATAGCATTGCGGAATCCTCCAGCTTCGGATCTTTGGCATCAAAATCTCCTTTTATTTGGGATATTGCGAGGTTTGAATCCCCACGCACCTCAAGGCATTGAATGCCCATAGAGACAGCCATCCAAAGACCATGCAATAAGGCCTTGTATTCGGCTGCATTATTAGAGTCCCTATACAGTATTTGGGGCACGTAACAGACAGTATCTCCTGTAGGGGATGTCAGGATGATGCCAGCCCCAAGTCTGGGTAGCATTTTAGAGCCGTCGAAGTGCATCAACCAGTTGGAATATGTTCCATACTCTTTAGGGAGTTCGACCTCTGTCCATTCGGCGATGAAGTTAGCCAACACCTAAGCTTTAATTGCTCGGCGTGGTTTGCACGTTATTTCAAATGGTAAGAGCTCAATAGCCCATTTGGCAATCTGGCCAGTGACATCCCGGTTGTTTATAATATCATTGCGTGGTACTTATGAAGCTACCGTGATCGAGCACTCTTGAAAGTAGTGCCGCAGCTTGCGGGATTCCATAAAGACCGCATATGCTATCTTCTGATAATGTGGATATCAGAATTTGCATGGTGTAAGGACCGTCGATATGTAGTATACTGGTTTTTGGGTTGGGAATTTATGCCCCTCCTCTTTTCATTCGACGACAAGCACCTCACTCACCACCTGGTGAGTTGCCGATATGTCGAGCAACATTGGTTCGCCGACGTTTGGTGCGGCCAGGATGGGGTTGCTTGCTAGCAAAGTTTTTATTTCCTCCAGTCAGGCTATTGCAGCGTCCGTCCACACGAAGTGGTCGGTGCATCGGAGTAGGCGATACAATGGCAATGCCTTTTCTCCTAGTCTGGAGATAAAACGGCTCAAGGCAGCCACGCACCCAGGTAGATTTTGGACCTTCTTGAGATCGGTTGGTGTTGCCAATTGTGACAGGGCCCAGATTTTTGCTGGGTATGCTTCAATTCCTCTATTGGATACAATAAACACGAGCAGTTTGCTGGCGAGAACGTCGAAAACACACTTTTTCGGATTGAGCCTTATGTCATATGTTCGGAGGTTGTCGAATGTGAGGCGTAAGTCGTCCACCAATGATTCAACATGCTTTTTTTGATGACTACATCATCTACATATGCCTCCATAGTCTTGCCAATTTGCTTTTCCAGGCATGTTTGAATCATGCATTGGTAAGTGGCGCCGGTGTCCTTGAGCCCAAAAGACATAGTGTTGAAGCAGAAAGGCCCATACGCGGTGATGAATGACGTTGTGGCTTGGTCAGATTCCTCCATCTTAATTTGATGGTATCTAGAGTATACGTCGAGGAAACACAGTAAATCGTGTCCCGCGGTTGCATCAATAATTTGGTCGATGCGAGGTAGTGGGAAGGGGTCCTTAGGGAAGGCCTTGCAGCAGAAGCGCAAAGCAGCCTCTCAAGGCACTCTACCAGTTCGGCGTTTCAAAGCCCGGACACCTTCAAGCGCGCTCGGGGCAATCGGCAAACAGACCGCCTAGCGCGATCTTAGCTCGCGTAGCAATACGGCGGCCACCCCAATCCCAGCCCACCGGCGTTGTCCGTACCGCGCGTACATAATTATGCATTAAAAATACCATGGGCACAGGTGGGGAGGGGGGGCACAACTGCGGCACGCCCCAAAACACGGCTTAAACCGCACCAGGGGCTTCCCGTTTGGTTATTTTTCTTTTTCTTTTAGGACTCCAATCTCTGGGAACACTGTCCGGCAGCTCTATTGCCGAACACATGATACAGCAACCAAGGAGGCCGACAACTACGGAATTCCCAGGTGGATTACAGATTTTATATAATTCCTCAGCTCGCCCTTGGAAGGGATATAGTCCTACTCTTTTGCTTATTACACTATCTATATCACTCTGCTTTAATGCAATTTTTTAATGTACAATGCATGACATTACGACTATTATCGCATTTTTGTTATATATATACATATCTATGTGTTCTTTAATGAGGCCTAGCAACCGTACACTCTGGTGCGGCCAATGCACCAGGGGCTTATGTACCCACAATATGGTGTGAAAAGTCCGAACACTTTCACAAGTGCGGCACCCCGAACTTATAGCATTATATGCATCAGCTCCGAATCATGTCTTTGGTCAAATGTTGGGTTTTCCCGGCTCCTATGTTTTGGTACCTTACGTTCCGCTCTATCGGCTAAGGTAGCACTAGGAGAACTACTGCGATTGTGCCCCAGTTCTGCCGGGCCAAGCACGTCAGTAGAGAAAGCTAAAACTGACTGTCATGATAAGGCGAGAGACTGGTCGCTGTTCGGCGAGGTTTTTCGAGTCCCTAAAGACTTATGCCGCTTATGGCGAGGGGCCGACTTCGTCCGGCTTATAGGCGTGTATCGCGCCCCGAATTCGGCCTTCCGAATACTAGGGGCTTCACCGAAATTTAAAATTATAGAATTCTATGGCTAAGTGAGAGTGATAAAGCATTATTAGTCCGGTTGCCTTGTTCGTTGTGCTGAGCACCTCCCTCGAAGGACCCAAACATGGGAACAAGAGTGCTCAGGTTTATTCCGAACACCCCAGCACTCGTGGCATGGGGGCAGAAGCCGAGGACTAGCCATCTCTCAGATTGGATAAACAACCAAATAGAAGGTAATATTTTAAATTCACACAAGCGTTGCATAGCGAATACGATACAAGTTTTCATACATACAGGACAAAACGAGCAAGTCTCATTCAAATATTACATTTTGTGAACACTCATCCGCGATAAGACGGGCGCCCGGCAGAACACCCTCGTAGTACATCTCGGGGTGGCGGTGCTCCTTGCCCTCCGACGGCCCCTCCTTGATCAGCTTCACGATGTCTAGCTCGACCCACTGCATTTTTACACGGGCGAAGGCCCGGCGTGAACCTTCAAGTCAGACGGATCGCTTGACGACCTCCAGCCGTGGGCAGGCATCCACAAGCCGCCTCACCAGGCCTAAGAAGCTGTTCGGAAGGGCATCGCCAGGCCACAACCGGACTATGAAGCCCTCCATGGCCTGATCGGCCGCCTTATGTAGCTCGGCCATCTGCTTCAGCTGGTCGCTCATCGGCACCGGATGTTCGGCCTCAGCATATTGAGACCAGAATAGCTTCTCCGTCGAGCTACCGTCCTCGGCCTGGTAAAATTGTGTGGCATCGGACACACTGTGGGGCAAATCTGCGAAGGCTCCTGAAGAGCTCCGGATCCGGGTAAGTAATCGATAATTTACTTGTACATGCTTGCTTTGCATATAGAAAGCCTTACCCACCGCTATCTTCTTTATCGCGTTGATCTCCTGAAGGGCCTTCTGGGCCTCGGCCTTGGCACTCTTCGCGCTCTCACGGGTTGCGGCAAGCTCAGACTCTCGCGTCTTCAAGTCAAGCTCCAACGCCTCGTGCTTCGTCACGAGAGCCTGGAGCTCTTGCTGCACCTCGCTCACTCGAGCCTCATGCCTCTCTCGCTCGGTGCGCTCCTGGGCCGCCTTCTCTTCGGCCTGGGATAACGCTTGCTTCAGGGTCGCCACCTCGGTCGTGGCCCTTGGAAAACATACAATGATCCTGTCATTTAGCAATCGCGTCCTTTTTCTCATCTATAGACGGGGTATTACTTAGCCTTGTTCTCCTCGAGCTGCCTCTTAGCAAGGCCGAGCTCTTTCTGGGACCCCTAGAGGGCCTCCTTCAGTACGGCGACCTCCTCAGTTAGTGTGGCGGACGCCAGAAGCGAAGCCTGCATATGCATATTGACATACTTATATTAGACTCGTGCGATATTATTTGATCCTTTGTTCGGCTTTTCTTTGTGAACACCGAACAAAGCATCAGGGGCTACTGTCTATGCGGTAATATTTCTACTACATTTTAAAACACTTACCTCGAAGCCTGTTAGAAGGCTAGTACAGGCTTCAGTCAATCCGCTCTTGGCGGACTGAACCTTCTGGATCACCGCACTCATGATAGTGCGGTGCTCCTCCTTGATGGAAGCACTGCAAAGTGCTTCCAACATATTGTCCGGCACCTCTGGATGGACAGAGGTCACTGGCGCAGGCGTCTCACCCCTCTTAGAAGGAGACAGCCTGCCCGAGCCCGGAACCGCTGGAGGTTCCGGCGTGGGGTTCGGCTGAGGGCCGAACTCGGAGCTCTCAGGGGGGCCGTCCCCTCTGCTGCCGGAGTCTGGAAGGTCGCCTTGAGGCACCTTCAGGATTGTCTCCCCTCGATCCGGTGCCTCTTGGGACAACACCTCGGCATCGTCGACAGGATGAGGGGAGGTGGCAGTCGGGACTGGATCGCTATCCATGTCCGAGGAACCCAAGGAGCCGTCCGACGATACCTCGATATTGGCTCGTGGCAGCCTGCGTAATTATGTTCGGCGATTAGGGAAAGCAATGCGACATAGGAATCTTATGGGTTACTTTGGTATCTGAATACTTACGATCTCCCCTAGGGCTTGGCCCTAGGCAACCACTCGTCTTCACTTTCATCAGCGGCGATGGAGCTGTCGGGAAGGAGAGTCCTTCCCTTCTTGGACCCTCCAACCTCCCCAGTTGGGGCGGCCTTCCTTTTCTTGTCTCCCCTAGTCAGTGGGGGAACCTCTTCCTCGTCTTCGGGGGAAGAGTGCGCCGTAGAGTCATCAGATGGTGAGTCCGACGACGCCTGGTGTCGGGAACTCTTTCGAGCTCCCTTGGCCTTCTTGGTCTTCTCTGGCACCTTATAATGGGCCGGAGTCAGCATCTTCGTCAAAAGAGCATCTGCAGGGCCTTCGGGCAAGGGAGCTGGACAATCGATCTGTCTGGCCATCTTCTGACAGTCCTGTCAAAATTACGGGAGTTTAGATCCCGCATAGAGTCAATGTATATAAAAATAAGTATCCTGTGAAAGGTAAAACAACTTACCGCGCTAGCTTGGCGCTCCGCGCTGAATCCGCGATCCTCAATAATGGCGGGAGGGACCTCGACGCTCTTGAACAGCACCCTCCAGGCATCTTCATGAGTCGTGTCGAAGAGCCTGTTCAGAGTTCGATGCTACGCCGGATTGAACTCCCACAGAGTGAACTCCCGTTGTTGGCACGGGAGTATCCGGCGGACGAGCATAACCTGGACTATGTTGACGAGCTTGAGCTTCTTGTCCACCATGTTTTGAATACATGACTGGAGTCCGGTCAGCTCTTTTGAATTACCCCAGGACAGGCCCTTCTCCTTCCAGGAGGTGAGCCACATGGGGGTTCCAGATCAGAACTCAGGGGCCGCTACCCATGCGGGGTCGCGCGGCTCGGTGATGTAGAACCACCCTGATTGCCACCCCTTTATGGTTTCCACAAAGGAGCCCTCGAGCCATGTTATGTTGGGCATCTTTCCCACCATGGCGCCTCCGCACTCCGCTTGGCGGCCGCCTCATACGTCTCCAATGTATCTATAATTTTTGATTGCTCCATGCTATGTTATCTACTATTTTGGGCCATATTGGGCTTTATTATCCACTTTTATATTATTTTTGGGACTAACCTATTAACCAGAGGCCTAGCCCAGATTTGCTGTTTTATGCCTATTTCAGTGTTTTGAAGAAAAGGAATATCAGACGGAGTCGAAACGGAACGAAATCAACTGGAGAAGTTATTTTTGGAAGGAAACACACCTGATGGACTTGGACCCCACGTCAGAAGATACGGGAGCTGCCCATGAGGGTGGGGGGCGCGCCCACCCCCTAGGGCGCGCCCCCTGCATCGTGGCCCCCCCGTGGCTCCCCTGATGTACCTCCTGCACCCATATATACCTACGTGACCTAAAACTTCCAGAACGCAAGATAGATCGGGAGTTCCGCCGCCAGAAGCCTTCGTAGCCACCAAAAGTCAATCGGGACCCTGTTCCGGCACCTCGCTGGAGGGGGCAATCCCTCTTCGGTGGCCATCTACATCATCCCGGTGCTCTCAATGACGTGGAGGGAGTAGTTCTCCCTCGGGGATGAGGGTATGTACTAGTAGCTATATGTTTGATCTCTCTCTCGTGTTCTTGATTGGCACGATCCTGATGTATCGCGAGCTTTGCTATTATATTTGGATCCTATGATGTTTCTTCCCCCCTCTTCTCTCTTGTAATGAATTGAGTTTCCCCTTTGGAGTAATCTTATCGGATTAAGTCTTTAAAGATTTGAGAACACTGGATGTATGTCTTGCCGTGGATATCTGTGGTGACAATGGGATACCGCGTGCCACTTGATGTATGTTAAGGTGACGAACTTGCGGGTTCAAGAACCTATGCATAGGGGTTGGCACACGTTTTCGTCGTGATTCTCCGGTAGAACTTTGGGGCACTCTTTGAGGTCCTATGTGTTGGTTGAATAGATGAATCTGAGATTGTGTGATGCATATCGTATAATCATGCCCACGGATACTTGAGGTGACATTGGAGTATCTAGGTGACATTAGGGTTTTTATTGATTTGTGTCTTAAGGTGTTATTCTAGTACGAACTCCAGGGCTGTTTGTGACACTTATAGGAATAGCCCAACGGATTGATTGGAAAGAATAACTTTGAGGTGGTTTCGTACCCTACCATAATCTCTTCGTTCATTCCTCGCTATTAGTGACTTTGGAGTGACTATTTGTTGCATGTTGAGGGATAGTTATGTGATCCAGTTATGTTAGTATTGTTGAGAGGACTTACACTAGTGAAAGTATGAACCCTAGGCCTTATTTCCTATCATTGCAATACCGTTTATGCTCACTTTTATCACTTGCTACCTTGCTGTTTTTATTATTTCAGATTACAAATACCTTTATCTACTATCCATATACCACTTGTTTCACCATCTCTTCACCGAACTAGTGCACCTATACAATTTACCATTGTATTGGGTGTGTTGGGGACACAAGAGACTCTTTGTTATTTGGTTGCAGGGTTGCTTGAGAGAGACCATCTTCATCCTACGCCTCCTACGGATTGATAAACCTTAGGTCATCCACTTGAGGGAAATTTGCTACTGTCCTACAAACCTGTGCACTTGCAGGCCCAACAACGTCTACAAGAAGAAGGTTGTGTAGTAGACATCAAGCTCTTTTCTGGCGCCGTTGCCGGGGAGGTGAGTGCTTGAAGGTATATCTTTAGATCTTGCAATTGAGTCCTTTAGTTTCTTGTTTTATCACTAGTTTAGTTTATAAAAGAAAATTACAAAAAAATGGAATTAAGTTTGTCTCATACGCTTCACCTTTTTAATATCTTTCATGAGTATGATGGAAAGGATAATTGTGCTCAAGTGCTATAAGAAGAAATCTATAAAATGTTTGGCACTAAATATTTGAATGATGAGCATGATTGCAATGTTGTTAGTATGAATTCCTTGAATATCCATGATGCTAATGATATGCAAAGTCACAAGCTTGGGGAAGCTACGTTTGATGAAGATGTTTTTTTTGTCCCCCAAGTTTTGATGAGAAAATTTATTATAATGAAAGCATGCCTCCTATCTATGATGATTATTGTGATGACACGCATTCTTTAAAGAATAATAATAACAATGAAACTTGTCATCTTGATTTCAATTTTCAATCCTATGATAGTTACTTTGTTGAGTTTGCTCCCACTACTATTAATGAGAAGAATTTTGCTTGTGTGGAGAGTGATAAAATTTCTATGCTTTTGCATCATGAAAATAATTCTTTAGGTGCTGGTTATATTGTTGAATTCATTCATGATGCTACTGAAAATTATTTTGAGGGAGGAATATATGCTTGTAGGAGTTGCAATAATATCAAGTTTCCTCTCTATGTGCTTAAAGTTTTGAAGTTATGCTTGTTTTACCTTCCTATGCAAGTTGGTTCTTGTTCCCATAAGTTGTTTGCTCACAAAATCCCTATGCATAGGAAGTGGGTTAGGCTTAAATGTGCTAGTCATATTCTTCATGATTCTCTCTTTATGTTACAATTCTTATCCTTTATGTGAGCATCTTTGAAATCATCATGCCTAGCTAGGGGCATTAAACGATAGCGCTTGTTGGGAGGCAACCCAACTTTACTTTTGTTCCTTGCTTTTTGTCCCTGTTTAATAATAATTAATCCATCTAGCCTTTGTTTATATGTGGTTTTATGCTTTTAATTAGTGTTTGTGCCAAGTAGAACCTTTGGGAAGACTTGGGGAAAGTCTTGTTGATCATGCTGTAAAAAACAGAAACTTTAGCACCCACGAAAATTGCTGCCATTTTTATTTGGAGAGTGCTATTTAGCTAATTCGTTTTGAAGATGATTAATAGATAAATTCCTCAGGTCCAGCAATTTATTCGAGAATTTTATGAGTTCCAGAAGTATACGTTTGATCCAGATTACTACAGACTGTTCTGTTTTTGACAGATTCTGTTTTTTATGTGTTGTTTGCTTATTTTGATGAATCTATGAGTAGTATCGGAGGGTATGAACCATAGAGAAGTTGGAATACAGTAGGTTTAACACCAATATAAATAAATAATGAGTTCATTACAGTACCTTGAAGTGGTGATTTATTTTCTTATACTAACGGAGCTTACGAGTTTTCTGTTAAGTTTTGTGTTGTGAAGTTTTCAAGTTTTGGGTAAGGATTCGATGGACTATGGAATAAGGAGTGGCAAGAGCATAAGCTTGGGGATGCCCAAGGAACCCCAAGGTAATATTCAAGGATATCCAAGAGCCTAAGCTTGGGGATGCCCCGGAAGGCATCCCCTCTTTCGTCTTCGTTCATTGGTAACTTTACTTGGAGCTATATTTTTATTCGCCACATGATATGTGTTTTGCTTGGAGCGTCAATTTATTTTGTTAGGATTTGCTTGCTGTTATTTAGAACAATGTTTTGCATCTTTTATTTCAATAAAAGTGGCATTGATAGCCTTTACTATGCCTATTTTACTAGTATACATGTTGCTGTTTGAAAACAGAAAGTTTACCGCTGTTGCAATAATTCTCTAGAAAAGTCAGAATGTGATAAAATGTTTAAACCTTTTGCATATTAAGATCTGATAAATTTACTACAGTGGGAATTTTATTTAATAATTTTTGGAGCTAGGTTAGTATGGATGTTGCAGCATTCTTTACAGACTATCCTGTTTAGGCAGATTGCTGTTATGTTTGCATTGTTTGCATATGTTTGCTTCTTTAATGATTCTATTTGAGGATAGGACTATTAAATATGCAAAGGAATTTAGTATTCAATGTTGAATAATAATTTTGGTGATTTGCTACAGTGGAGTATGATAAGGTTTTTGCAATGGTTTATGCTAACTTATCTCACGAGTCCTTGTTGAGTTTTGTGTGGATGAAGCTTTTGACATTTAGGGAGACCGTGATATGAGAGGAATTAAGGAGACACAAAAGCTCAAACTTGGGGATGCCCAAGGCACCCCAAGATAATATTTCAAGAAGTCTCAAGCATCTAAGCTTGGGGATGCCCCGGTTGGCATCCCACCTTTCTTCTTCAACAACTATCGGTTAGTACCGGTTGATCCTAAGTTTTTGCTTCTTCACATGATGTTTGCCATTTTTAGAGTGTCATTTTATTTTGCTTTCCTTGCTGTTTGAATAGAATACCAATATCTGAAATTATTAATGTTAGAGAGTCTTCACATAGTTGCATAATTATTCGACTAATCATTGATCTTCACTTATATCTTTTGGAGTAGTTTGTCATTTGCTCTAGTGCTTCACTTATATCTTTTAGAGCACGGTAGTAGTTTTATTTTGAAGAACTAGATGAACTCTCATGCTTCACTTATATTATTTTGAGAGTCTTAAATAGCATGGTAATTTGCTTAAAATCCTAATATGCTAGGTATACAAGATTAATAATAAAATTCTCTTATGAGTGTGTTGAATACTAAGAGAAGTTTGATACTTGATACTTGTTTTGAGATATGGAGATGGTGATATTAGAGTCATGCTAGTTGAGTAGTTGTGAATTTGAGAAATACTTGTGTTGAAGTTTGTGATTCCTGTAGCATGCACATATGGTGAACCGTTATGTGACGAAGTCGGAGCATGATTTATTTATTGATTGTCTTCCTTATGAGTGGCGGTCGAGGACGAGCGATGGTCTTTTCTTACCAATCTATCCCCCTAGGAGCATGCGCGTAGTACTTTGTTTCGATAACTAATAGATTTTTGCAATAAGTATGTGAGTTATTTATGACTAATGTTGAGTCCATGGATTATACGCACTCTCACCCTTCCACCATTGCTAGCCTCTCTAGTACCGCGCAACTTTCGCCGGTACCATAAACCCACCATATACCTTCCTCAAAACAGCCACCATACCTACCTATTATGGCATTTCCATAGCCATTCCGAGATATATTGCCATGAAACTTTCCACCATCCAGATTATCATGACACATTCATCATTGTCATATTGCTTCACATGATCATGTAGTTGACATAGTATTTGTGGCAAAGCCACCGTTCATAATTCTTTCATACTTGTCACTCTTGATTCATTGCATATCCCGGTACACTGCCGGAGGCATTCATATAGAGTCAAATCTTGTTCTAGTATCGAGTTGTATCATTGAGTTGTAAGTAAATAGAAGTGTGATGATCATCATTCAATAGAGCATTTTCCAAAAAAGGCCAAAAAAAGAAAGGCCAAATAAAAAAATAAAAGGGACAATGCTACTATGTTTTTTTCTACACTTGTGCTTCAAAGTAGCACCATGATATAGCGAGTCTCATATACTGTGCTTCAAAGTAGCACCATGTTCTTCATATAGAGAATCTCATATGTTGTCACTTTCATATACTAATGGGAATTTTACATTATAGAACTTGGCTTGTATATTCCAATGATGGGCTTCCTCAAAATTGCCCTAGGTCTTCGTGAGCAAGCAAGTTGGATGCACACCCACTAGTTTCTTTTGTTGAGCTTTCATACACTTATAGCTCTAGTGCATCGGTTGCATGGCAATCCCTACTCACTCACATTGATATCTATTGATGGGAATCTCCATAGCCCATTGATACGCCTAGTTGATGTGAGACTATCTTCTCCCTTTTTGTCTTCTCCACAACCACCACTCTATTCCACCTATAGTGCTATATCCATGGCTCACGCTCATGTATTGCGTGAAGATTGAAAAAGTTTGAGAACATCAAAAGTATGAAACAATTGCTTGGCTTGTCATCGGGGTTGTGCATGACTTAAATATGTTGTCTGGTGAAGATGGAGCATAGCTAGACTATATGATTTTGTAGGGATAACTTCCTTTGGCCATGTTATTTTGAGAAGACATGATTGCTTAGTTAGTATGCTTGAAGTATTATTATTTTTATGTCAATATTAAACTTTTGTCTTGAATCTTATGGATCTGAATATTCATGCCACAATTAAGAAGAATTACATTGAAATTATGCCAACTAGCATTCCACATCAAAAATTATCTTTTTATCATTTACCGAGCAGGAATTAAGCTTGGGGATGCTTGATACGTCTCCAACGTATCTATAATTTTTGATTGCTCCATGCTATGTTATCTACTGTTTTGGGCAATATTGGGCTTTATTATCCACTTTTATATTATTTTTGGGACTAACCTATTAACCGGAGGCCCAACCCAGATTTGCTGTTTTATGCATATTTCAGTGTTTTGAAGAAAAGTTATTTTTGGAATGAAATCAACTAGAGAAGTTATTTTTGGAAGGAAACACACCTGATGGACTTGGACCCCACGTCAGAAGATACGGGAGCTGCCCACAAGGGTGGGGGGCGCGCCCACCCCCTAGGGTGCACCCCCTGCCTCGTGGGGCCACCGTGGCTCCCCTGACGTACCTCCTGCACCCATATATACCTACGTGACCTAAAACTTCCAAAACGCAAGATAGATAGGGAGTTCCGCCGCTGGAAGCCTCCATAGCCACCAAAAGTCAATCGGGACCCTGTTCCGGCACCTTGCCAGAGGGGGCAATCCCTCTCCGGTGTCCATGTTCATCATCCCGGTGCTCTCCATGACGAGGAGGGAGTAGTTCTCCCTCGGGGCTGAGGGTATGTACTAGTAGCTATGTGTTTGATCTCTCTCTCTCTCTCTCTCGTGTTCTTGATTTGGCATGATCTTGATGTATCGCGAGCCTTGCTATTATATTTGGATCCTATGACGTTTCATCCCCCCCTCTTCTCTCTTGTAATGAATTGAGTTTCCCCTTTGGAGTAATCTTATTGGATTGAGTCTTTAAAGATTTGAGAACACTTGATGTATGTCTTGCTGTGGATATCTGTGGTGACAATGGGATACCGCGTGCCACTTGATGTATGTTAAGGTGACCAACTTGCGGGTACATGAACCTATTCATAGGGTTTGGCACACGTTTTCGTCATGATTCTCCGGTAGAACTTTGGGGAACTCTTTGAGGTCCTATGTGTTGGTTGAATAGATGAATCTGAGATTGTGTGATGCATATCGTATAATCATGCCCACGAATACTTGAGGTGACATTGGAGTATCTAGGTGACATTAGGGTTTTTATTGATTTGTGTCTTAAGGTGTTATTCTAGTACGAACTCCAGGGATTTTTGTGACACTTATAGGAATAGCCCAACAGATTGATCGGAAAGAATAACTTTGAGGTGGTTTCATACCCTACCATAATCTCTTCGTTCGTTCTCCGCTATTAGTGAGTTTGGAGTGACTCTTGCATGTTGAGGGATAGTTATGTGATCCAATTATGTTAGTATTGTTGAGAGGACTTACACTAGTGAAAGTATGAACCCTATGCCTTATTTCCTATCATTGCAATACCGTTTACGCTCACTTTTATCACTTGATACCTTGCTGTTTTTATTATTTCAGATTACAAATACCTTTATCTACTATCCATATACCACTTGTTTCACCATCTCTTCGCCGAACTAGTGCACCCATACAATTTACCATTGTATTGGGTGTGTTGGGGACACAAGAGACTCTTTGTTATTTGGTTGCAGGGTTGCTTGAGAGAGACCATCTTCATCCTACGCCTCTTACAGATTGATAAACCTTAGGTCATCCACTTGAGGGAAATTTTCTACTGTCCTACAAACCTGTGCACTTGTAGGCCCAACAACGTCTACAAGAAGAAGGTTGTGTAGTAGACATCACCGCCCACCACCTTCGGCTTGACGTTGAAGGTATTCAACCATAGGCCGAAGTGGGGCTTGACGTGGAGAAAGGCCTCGCACACGACGATAAAACGCCGAGATGTTGAGGATGAAGTTCGGGGCCAGATCGTGGAAATCCAGGCCGTAATAGAACATGAGCCCCCAGACAAAGGGATGGAGAGGGAATCCCAGTCCGCGGAAGAAATGGGTGAGGAATACGACCCTCTCATGGGGCTTGGGGTTGGGGGTGAGTTGCCCCTCATCTTGGAGCCGACGCACGATGTCGTCGGGCAGGTATCCGGCTCTCCTCAGTTTCTTGACGTCTACCTCCGTGACTAAGGAGACCATCCACTTGCCTCCCGCTCCGGACATGGTTGGAGAAGGTTGAGATGGAAGTGAGGACTTGGGTGCTAGAGCTCGAGTGTGCGGGAGCGGGTGAGCAGAGGAGGAAGAAGGTGTGGATAGAAAGGTGAATCCTTGTCCCTTTAGATGGGCGGAAAAAACTAAGCGTCCCCACTTGCCTGGTAAAACTCGCTTATCCCCAAGCGCCGTAATTAATGGCGAGGTTGGGTTACCTACACCCGTATTGATGAGAATCCCGTAATAAGGGGACACGATCTCTGCTTTGACAAGACGTGTCGAAAAACTTCCTTGCGTTATGTGCGGGGCTGGTTAAAAGAAAATGGTTCAAATAATCACCGGGCCATGACATAACGTCATGTTGCCAAAACAAGCTAGCGGATTAGATCTGCGAAAACATTATTCTCTATACGGTGGAATGTGGAACTTATTTTGCAGGTTCGGACACTATCCTCGTATTCAAATTCTTGTGTGATGTATTTGGGGAAGGAACCCGCCTTGCAATGCCGAAGACAACTGCGCGGCGGACTCGTCGTCATTGAAGCCTGGTTCAGGGGCTACTATGGGAGTCCTGGATTAGGGGGTCTCCGGATAGCCGGACTATCTCCATTGGCCGGACTGTTAGACTATGAAGGTACAAGATTGAAGACTTCATCTCGTGTCCGGATGGGACTCTACTTGGCGTGGAAGGCAAGCTAGGCCATACGTATATGGATATCTCCTCCTTTGTAACCGACCTTGTGTAACCCTAACCCTCTCCGGTGTCTATATAAACCGAAGGGTTTTAGTCCGTAGGATAACAATCACAACATACAAGCATACCATAGGCTAGCTTCTAGGGTTTAGCCTCTCTGATCTCGTGGTAGATCTACTCTTGTAACACCCATATCATCAATATTAATCAAGCAGGACGTAGGGTTTTACCTCCATCAAGAGGGCCCGAACCTGGGTAAAACTTCATGTCCGTTGTCTCCTGTTACGATCCGGCCTAGACGCACAGTTCAGGACCCCCTACCCGTGATCCGTCGGTTTTGACACCGACACTGCTATTTGGCAGACTTCGGCGAGGCCGTGGAGCGCCCTTTTGCACCGATTATTTGATGAGAAGGTCTCGAAGACCGTGAATACTTTGAGATCGGTGTCCTCCGAAGAGTACTTCTCTGGGGTATTATTGGTGAGGATACCCTTGCGGCTCTTGGCCACCTACCGGAGTATCCAACATGCCCGTAGGTTGTGTGTTGGTTTGGTATTCGGCGTCATGTGTATTTGACAGGGCCTATCGAGCCATTCCTCGAGGACAGTTCTATGTCCCGTAAAGGGCTTGGTTTTCTTGTCCACATGATGATGATCAGGTGCCCTATGAGGGTGCATCCTTTTTGCCCGCCCTGGAGATGGCTTAAAGGCCTGCGGTTCCCAGCGGGTTGTCTGATTTTTCCAGGCGCTTTCCATTGCGCAGTACTTCTGTACTATGTGTGCCAAATCTGCAAAATGCAGTACGCGACGGTGATTGAGGGCATTAAGGACTCCCTCTTCCGTACAGTTGTTGTGAAATACTGAAATTGCGTCATCGTCGCATCAGTCTTTTATCTTGTTTTTAACAAGAAGGAATCTGGCCCAAAAGTGATGGACTGTCTCCCGAGGCTGCTGCCGCACATACATTAGGTTGCATATGTCCGAAGGGCCAGAATTGCTTGGAGAATATTGATTGTGGTGGGTGGGCGGGCTTAAATTTGCACCCTGACCCATTGTGGAATCCGGAGTTTGAAGAATTTCCGAGGTTACCAGCCCAGGTTCCAGAGTGTTCGGAGAAATCTCAAGCTTAATGTCCGATTTTGTACTCAGAGGATAGAGAGTGTCCTCCCGAGGATGGGTATCCGATTTTCCGGGTTCGGAAATCCGAACATAGTTTGTTCTCAACGTAGGAGAAGAGTTATTGTCAGCGTGTTCCTCGACAATCGCTACCTGATGGGTGATCGGTGAAGTTTTAATTTCTCTCCGGTCGGGTTTAAGCCCGATCAGATCATAGTCAGTTGAGACCCCATGGCGGCGATGCGATCTAGCAGCTAATTCAAAGACGATAGATCTGCCAGATCCATCTTGTCGGAGTATTCGGGGCTGATACGGAGAGGGTTTTCGGTGACTTGGGGGGTTGCTTTCGGCTTAACGGCCGAACGAGCACCCATGGTGAAGCCGCCAAGCCGGAGGATTTGCGCTGAAACTAAGGCTCCTCCGGAAGTGATACTGTCCTTGATGACAAGGCGAGCTATCGAGCCTTTCGACGATGGCACAGTGGAACTCTCAATGAAAGCACCAATGTTGGTGTCAAAATCGGAAGATCTCGGGTAGGGGGTCCCAAACTGTGCGTTATGGACTGAAGGTAACAGGAGACAGTGACACGGTGTTTACCCAGGTTTGGGCCCTCTTGATGGAGGTAATACCCTACGTCCTGCTTGATTGACTTTGATGAGTATAGGGGTTACAAGAGTTGATCTACCACGAGATCGTAATGGCTAAACCCTAGATGTTTAGCCTGTATGATTACGATTGCCTCTAAGAACTAAACCCTCCGGTTAATATAGACACTGGAGGTGCTAGGATTGTACAAAGTCAGTTTACAGAGAAAGGAATCTTCATATCTGCATGCCTAAGCTTGCCTCCTACGCCAAGGAGAGTCCCATCCGGACACGGGGGAAAGTCTTCCGTCTTGTATCTTCACGGCACATCAGTCCGGCCTATGTCACATAGCCTAGACGCCCGAGGACCCAGTAATCTAGGACTCCCTCACCAGGTTCTTTGTTCTCAGAGCAAGGGTGCTGAAGGAAATGAGGTTTGCCCTACATTTATTTTGCAAAAATGAATGGTTTGTTGATCAGCGCCGGCGCCTGCGACAGAATGGAATAGGCTCCAAAAATGCTGAATTTCATTTTGGAACTTCAGATGACAGAGTAATCGGAAGTCATCATGTCAACCTCATACATGACTTCTTAGTGGCTGACACCTTCGCAAAAATTGTGAGGTTTCGAAACCAAACTTAGAAGTGGTAATGTTAGTTTGAACCTCTCTGATATCCATGTTCAGCGGATCAGCGCGAGTGTTTGCAGCTGATGAGCTGAATTTCATTTCTAATATCAGTTTGAACCTTGTAATCTTCGAACTTGAGCCATATAACTCTGGAATTTGAACCTTGTAATATTTCGATCTTTTGTGGTACAATCATTGAAACAGCATTGTGTAACACCCCGTATGTAACTTGACATATTTGTATTCCAACTCTTGCCATTTTCGGCACTAAGTTATGATATTTCCTCGTTGTCGGGTTTTTGTCTTCGTGTGCTTTTGTCTTTGTCATGCATCTCATATCATGTCATCATGTGCATCGCATTTGCATACGTGTTCGTCTCATGCATCCGAGCATTTTCCCCGTTGTCCGTTTTGCATTCCGGCGCTCCTATGTCCTCCGGTGTCCCTTTCTACCTCTTTTCGTGTGCGGGTATTAAACGTTCTCAGCTTGGACGGAGACTTGCCAAGCGTCCTTGGGTTACTACCGGTAGACCGCCTGTCAAGTTTCGTGCCATTTGGACTTCGTTTGATACTCCAACGGTTAACCGGGGGACCAAAAAGGCCTCGTGTGTGTTGCAGCCCAACACCTCTCCAAAGTGGCCCAAAAGCCACCTAAACCCCCTCCATGATATAGGCCGTTCGATCACGATCGCGTGGACGCAAACCATGCTCAATTTGGAGCCTCCTAGCTCCTCCTACCTATAAAAAGGCATCTCCCCCCGAAAATCTCAGATGAACCCTAACCTTCCCCTCTCCTCGCGCCGCCGGACGAAATCCGGACGGCCGGACGTGTCCGCCCTGCTCCCCCCGTCCAATCCTCGCGCGACACGTGTCCCTGCTGGCGCCCCACATCGCCGCCGACTGCGCGGGCCCGCCGAAACCCACGGCCGCCCGAGCCTCCCTCCGCCGCCGCGCCGCCACTTCGCCCTCACCACCCGCCGCCGCCTCGCCGCGACCTCACCGGCATCCGCCGCCTGCCGCCAT